>NC_091831.1:185185892-185187301 GCF_037783145.1 Equus przewalskii
AGGGTTAGGGTTAGGGTTAGGGTTAGGGTTAGGGTTAGGGTTAGGGTTAGGGTTAGGGTTAGGGTTAGGGTTAGGGTTAGGGTTAGGGTTAGGGTTAGGGTTAGGGTTAGGGTTAGGGTTAGGGTTAGGGTTAGGGTTAGGGTTAGGGTTAGGGTTAGGGTTAGGGTTAGGGTTAGGGTTAGGGTTAGGGTTAGGGTTAGGGTTAGGGTTAGGGTTAGGGTTAGGGTTAGGGTTAGGGTTAGGGTTAGGGTTAGGGTTAGGGTTAGGGTTAGGGTTAGGGTTAGGGTTAGGGTTAGGGTTAGGGTTAGGGTTAGGGTTAGGGTTAGGGTTAGGGTTAGGGTTAGGGTTAGGGTTAGGGTTAGGGTTAGGGTTAGGGTTAGGGTTAGGGTTAGGGTTAGGGTTAGGGTTAGGGTTAGGGTTAGGGTTAGGGTTAGGGTTAGGGTTAGGGTTAGGGTTAGGGTTAGGGTTAGGGTTAGGGTTAGGGTTAGGGTTAGGGTTAGGGTTAGGGTTAGGGTTAGGGTTAGGGTTAGGGTTAGGGTTAGGGTTAGGGTTAGGGTTAGGGTTAGGGTTAGGGTTAGGGTTAGGGTTAGGGTTAGGGTTAGGGTTAGGGTTAGGGTTAGGGTTAGGGTTAGGGTTAGGGTTAGGGTTAGGGTTAGGGTTAGGGTTAGGGTTAGGGTTAGGGTTAGGGTTAGGGTTAGGGTTAGGGTTAGGGTTAGGGTTAGGGTTAGGGTTAGGGTTAGGGTTAGGGTTAGGGTTAGGGTTAGGGTTAGGGTTAGGGTTAGGGTTAGGGTTAGGGTTAGGGTTAGGGTTAGGGTTAGGGTTAGGGTTAGGGTTAGGGTTAGGGTTAGGGTTAGGGTTAGGGTTAGGGTTAGGGTTAGGGTTAGGGTTAGGGTTAGGGTTAGGGTTAGGGTTAGGGTTAGGGTTAGGGTTAGGGTTAGGGTTAGGGTTAGGGTTAGGGTTAGGGTTAGGGTTAGGGTTAGGGTTAGGGTTAGGGTTAGGGTTAGGGTTAGGGTTAGGGTTAGGGTTAGGGTTAGGGTTAGGGTTAGGGTTAGGGTTAGGGTTAGGGTTAGGGTTAGGGTTAGGGTTAGGGTTAGGGTTAGGGTTAGGGTTAGGGTTAGGGTTAGGGTTAGGGTTAGGGTTAGGGTTAGGGTTAGGGTTAGGGTTAGGGTTAGGGTTAGGGTTAGGGTTAGGGTTAGGGTTAGGGTTAGGGTTAGGGTTAGGGTTAGGGTTAGGGTTAGGGTTAGGGTTAGGGTTAGGGTTAGGGTTAGGGTTAGGGTTAGGGTTAGGGTTAGGGTTAGGGTTAGGGTTAGGGTTAGGGTTAGGGTTAGGGTTAGGGTTAGGGTTAGGGTTAGGGTTAGGGTTAGGGTTAGGGTTAGGGTTAGGGTTAGGGTTAGGGTTAGGGTTAGGGT